>NW_007361015.1:53546-62134 GCF_000149035.1 Colletotrichum graminicola M1.001 | reverse complement strand
TATGGAGGGCTTTGAGGAGAGGCGGTCCGTCGCCGAAGGCGGGCGCGGTCTTGCAGCGGGCGCGGCCGTCGAGGTGGGAGGCGCGCCGTAGAGGGACGTCGGCCGTGCTCTCGCCGGCGCAGGGCCCGCGGACGTCTGGCCGGGCGGCCGCAGGACGGTGCTTCCGTTAAGGGTGGCGACGCTCCTTGCGCGCGCGTGGCCCTTTGTGGGGCTTGACGCCGTTGTGGAGGATGCCGCGTCGGTGGGTGTTTTCGAGGCGGTGATGCCTCCCGACGTCTTCGGTCTCGCGGTCGTCGATGATCTCGTCACGGGCCCGGCGGCGGTGGTGGTGGTGGTGGTGGAGGAGGAGTATTTTCCGAGGTTGCTCGTCGAGGCGTTGGCCGGGTGCCGGGTCCGCGTAAGCCCGGATTCTCTGGTGGAAGACGACCTCGTCAGGCCGGCGAGGGCGCTCGTTCTCGACGGCGGCGCCGGCTGGGGCCCCGAGCCGACGGAAGCTCCTGTGGCGGCGGCATCTCGCTGGCGTGTGGGCGCCGTCGGGGGGTTTCGTCGAAAGAGAGTGGATATGGGGTTCGACTTCTTCTTCGCGGCGGCAGCGTCAGTACCGGCCGTCGTGCTGGCGACGCTGGCGCCGGAAACGCTGCGCGTCGTCGGGCGCGACCGGGGCGCGGGGAGTCTGCTCGGGGACCCCGGGCACTGGTCCGAGGCCGTCGATGTTGTTGCTGCTGCTGCTGCGGCGGCGGCGTTTCCGGTCGCGGTCGGGGGCAGGTCTGTCGAGGAGCCCTGCGTCGGCTTCCGCAGCGAACGTGTGCGAGCCACGGACGAGGACATGATTGGTTTCGGCGGTCACGCGGGTGCTCGACGCCTCTCGCATCGGCGGTCGAGTCCAATTAAGGATGCGGGCCCCCCTTCTCGTTTGGGATGGAATGCCGGCAGATCGGAAATAAATTAAAAGAAAAAAGAAAAGGGAACAGAAAGAAGAAAGCAAGATTCGCTGGATCGTGAGACGGGTAGATGGTGGAAGCGGGTCACAATGGGTGTCAAGGTGAAGCCGAAATGTTGATGTTGACCTCAGGGGCGCATGTGGATGGTTCTTGCGGTGTGGGGGGTTGCTGTGGGGCCCCTAGCGGTAGGTAGGTAGTAATCAATGGTGGGGGACGGTTGGTATCGCTAATCGCAGCAACGTCCGTCCCTACCTACGTCACACAGGGCTGCAGGGCGGAAGGCTTCTCTTCACTTTTTCTCTAGCGCCGGCGCTTGGGTCTCCTCGACTCCCGCTGTCGGCGGGCGGGCTGAGCCGAACGATGTCGCCCCCAGACGCGACGGTGTAATTTCCGGCGCACCCGACATAAAATCAACATTGTCTTACATAGTAGATTGTCGGGCCGGTTTTTTTTTTTTTTTTTTTTTTTTTTTTTCGCTTTCTTCTTTTCTTCTTCTTTTTTTCTCTATTCCTTTTCTTTTTCTTTTGTTTTTTACGTCGAGAAGCCAGCAAAGAGACTAGGGCAGGTGGCTTCCAATCATTCTTCCATCAGCAGGTGGGAGGGGGTCTCGGAGCTATTTTCGTTATACGATATAATTCGCCATGCATGTCTTGTTGAGATATCTGTGGTCTGTCAGGTAGCACATAGGTCGCTCAGGATGTCACAACGGCTGCGTTGCATACACGAGCTCCAGTCACCCTTTCTCGCGTCGTGTTTGGAATCATGTAGTTTATTGAAAGGGCATTCCTATCTAAGTACCACTTTCCCATCTCTCGTTGCCTGGCTTCGTTTTCGTATGCTCGCCCTCGAGCAAGTAGCATTCCACATCGTACAAAAAAAAAAGGAACTACGTGTGCGTGATTTCTCTCTCCGAAGCCACAGAGGGTCCCTACACACAAAACGTGGTATATGGACGGGGAAAAGAAGGGGTATCAACCAACAAACCTCTCTATCTAGTCCCATGATGAAGCAAGCTCTTTTCCCTGATGCATCCCGAGGCCGAATTGAACAAAAAAAATGGCCATATAATTCCCTTTCCCTATGCCAAAGCAAGCAAGAACGAATTTGAAGAATGGTAATGTCCGTGATTGAGCCGCAGGCTGTTGGGGACTGGGCGCGACGGGCGTTCTTCCGTCAAAGTTTTACGCCTTTTGCACCGCCGGGTCGATGCCTCCAGCTGTGGCAGAGCGTTCCTGCAAGCCGCCGCTATGCGGGTTGCCTTCCAAGTGCGCCATGAGTTTCCTTAGATCCCTGCGGTTGTTGTTGAAGATCTGCAGGCATGAGCCGCACATGCGCACGTAGCAGAACTGGCACTTGTAGCGGTCTTCCGTGTCGGCCTTGCCGCATGTCTGGCAGGTGAGGGCGTAGTTGCGGTTGCGGGTACGGTCCATGGTGCGGTGCTTGACGTAGCAGTCGAACATGCTCTCCTTGAGTGGCAGCGCTTTGGTGATGACGCTGGGGCTGGCGGGCTCCTTGCCGTGCATGGGAAAGTAGGCTGCGCGCGGGTCGGCGGGCGGCAGATCCTCAGTCTTGAGCTCGTGATACTGAACGGGTTCCTGCTGGGGATGTTGGTCCCGCGTGCCTAGCCGCAGGTCGCCCTGCGCGGGGCCAGGCGCCGGCGCGTAGGGCGCGTACTCGCGGGGCGGTTGTTGCCATTGGCCCATCTGTTGCTGTTGCTGCTGCTGCTGTTTTTGCTGCTGCTGTTGTTGTTGTTGTTGTTGTTGCTGCTGGTGCTGCTGCTGTTGTTGCTGCTGGATGGAGGTAAAGCGAGGCGATGGCTGGTTCTTCGTTTCAGGACTGACGGGACTGACCGCAAAGTCTTTTGAGATGGTGGGAGGAGCCTCGCTGCTGGTGACAGGCCCGTCCGCTCGAATCTGAGGCAGGCTTTGGGCGGGGTGCAAGTCGCGCGCCCCGACGGCCTTGCGCGGAATCGGCCCCTTCTGCTCTCCGCTCGCTCGGTCGCGCGCGGGCTCGGGGGACGAAGCGGGCGAGACGGGTGAGACGACGCTGTCGACAACAACGTGCGTCTTGACATCTCCCTTGTCGTAGTCGGGGGTCGGCAAGCGCTTGGTCGGCGAGAGGGTGGTGTCGCTGTGGGACGCTCCCCGGTTCGCGCCTTCCTGGCCGTCGCGCAGGTGCGAGATCTTGTCCTTCAATTTGGACGCTTCCTGGCCCATGTTGCCCGTCACTGGGGATTGATTTTGCGAGGCGACGGGTCGAATATTCCTTCCGGGCAAACCCGGCGTGGTGCGAGGGGGGAACTGTTGCTGTTGGGATCGAGAGGATACGGCCGAGTTTGGAGATTGGCCGGTGTTTGGTTGGGAAGTGGCCGTCGACCCGTGACTGACTGCCAGATGAAGTTGGGGGACCTCCATGTTACGATCGGACTTTACAGACCTCCTTCTCCACAGCGGTCGCTGCGGCGATGAGCTCGAGTCTGGGCTTGTCGGGTTGCCTACAGTCGGGGTCCTGTCCGACTTGGGTGGTGGAGGGGGCGGGCCCTGCCCGTTTCGATATGCCGGGTGAGGCGGCAGGCCCTTGTTTGGTGTCAATCTTTGTGCGCCGTTGCGCTCATTGTCACCAGACGACAATGAAGTAGGCGTCGGGATCTTGACTTCCTTGGTCGGATACTGATTATCAGAGGCATATGTTGGGGCCGACTCTCTCTGGCTGGTGCTTCCGTCCGGTGACATGACGAGGGATTCGCCTGAGCTCCTCGAATAAGCCGACAGCAGACTGCCGATGGAGTGCCTGTGATCGTAGTCGTCTTCATCGTATTCGGGAACGACGGGTTGCGGCTGAGATGAGGGCGTCTGGGGTTGCTTCGCAACGGGGCGGCGAGTGATCTGGACTGGCGGCAACGCTTTCGTCTGGAGGGGAGGGAGAGGAGGGAGAGACTGGTTGAGGGCCTGCTGCGGCGGTGGTAACGGCTTGTCCGACATGGTGAAGAACTTCTTGGACAGCAGCACGGGAGGGACGGGAGGTATCGAAGAAAGCTGTTTAGACTTGGGAGAAGGATCTTTCTCGGCAGGCGGAGGGGTCGGTAGGGCTTTTGAGAAGCGCGATCTCCCCTTTCTGCTGTGGGAGCGGAGGAAGTCCATGTTGGACAAGGCCCCCGGATGGCCGGTGGAGTGAAGGCTGTTGTTGGGTGTGGATGGCAGGCTTCTCCTTCCCCTTAGCTACCTTGTCCGGCTTGCCTCTAGTTGTGGCTCTGGTCCAGGTCGGTTCTCACCAATCGGCTGGGGGGGGGGGTCACCAAGGAGGCCGGAAGGCGAGGAAATCAAGGCACCGAAACTGAGCAAGCGGGCGTGGTGGGACTCGAACAACGTGGGACAGCGGAGGGATGGCGGCAGGATGATTGGAGCGATGAGGTTCTGGCTTTTGCCACGGCGTTCAGTATCGTAGCATGGCGGTCCTGGAAGCAGCAAGCATCAAGGGTCTTGTGAGATGGAGTCTTGTGAGATGGAAGAGAGTATCCGCGACATGCACCGCAGCAGATGCCTGCAGGATAAGAGGTGGTGGTAAGGAGGCGCAAGGCAAGGATGAAGGGGGGAGGGAGGAGGGGAGTGTAGGAGAATAAACCGGAAGGGCGTGTGCGGGAGCCGCGTTTGGTTGGATAGCAAGGGGGTGGGTTTGAAGGGGTGTCAGCAGAAAAGACTGACTGACTGGCCGATTGACTTGGTGACTGCGTGCCGGGAGAGAGATGGTCAGACAAGACGAAGAGGCCCGCGATGGACCAAGGTTCGAACGTTGGATATTTTTGCCCTTTTCTTGGGATGAAAGACGGTTGATTACTATGTAGACAAACAAGTAGGGATGGCATTAGTGTGGGTGGTTTAGAGCGAAAGTATCTATAACACAAGCAGGATTCAGGAACAGGAACTTTCCTGGCCTCGGGTGCTGGGGTTGTCGGCGCTGAGATGGGGCTGGGCTGGGCTGAGCTGGCTTCCTAGGTATGTCCGCGCCAAATGACCGTGGAATCGACTTTGACAACTCACCCAACTGGCTGGCGGTAGAATTTAACTAGCTGTCAGTCCATGCAGCACACACGGGCTGTGCGCGACACAACCAGTCCGCCGCCGCCCACTGTTCACTGCCACTGCCACTGCTGGCTGCCCCATCCATCCCATCCTCCAAGTCATTCCAACGAAACACACCCGTCACGTCGTCTCTCCAACAAGTCATCCGATGTCCATCTCTTTTCCCCATGAGACTGGCTGCTGATTCAATCTGATCCCATCTCTCATCTTAGTTCTGCATGCCTCGGCCGTGCTACGTGTGAGACATTAATCAGAAAGATAAGAGACACACTCCTTTAATCTCGTCACATAGCATTCCCATCTCGATTTACCACGGGCTAAACCCCACCTGAGCAGCCCCGTCGGGGTCTCCCGAAAGAAGGGTCGAATTCAATTGGCAGACTCATCGTGCCACCGGGCATGCCTGTTGTCATGAGTTGACGGTTCAACATGAACACTTTCAAATTCCCCTCTCGTCCGCATCATCACAGCATGACGCCACGACAATGTATGGCAGCATCCATTGAGCGCCCTGCTCAATGCTGACGATGTAGATGGGTGTCCAGCACCGGCCCCGGCAACCATTGAGCAGCCCGAACCAACCACTCTCGGCCGAATCTTCACTCGGACCGTCGACTTTATTTGCCGTACGGATGGATATACAATGTATGTACCTGTATGTCCCATCGACCCTCCGACGTGCCGCGTCGTGAGGGCGCCAGGACCACCCTGGGCATGTCGCCGTTTGCTTTGGTGGCTTTTCTGGTTGCCGATGGGCATGGGCTATAAGTACACCCGGGATACTATTACCGTACTAGCCTAGCTAGCATTGGAGGCCTGGCCAAAAGCATCGTATCGTCCCCTAGCACCGACACGGGAACTAAGGAATGCCCCGTTGTAGACTTGGAGATGGGCGAGCTCCAGCAGTCGCCAATTGCCGCCGGCGAACCTTCACATCCGAGCTGGAAAAGAGAGGCCGCCCGCCAAGCACCTCTCGACGCGGCATAGCTTCATGTTTGTCGCTCGGCTGCGTTGCCGTGCTAATACGACACGCCTGGCGCGATTAGACCGCCGCTTCTCCCATTGCACTGACTGACACGTTTCCATCTTCTAGACCTGTCTTGACAGCTGGCCAGCGCTCGCCCGTTCCCGCCACCACTCATGCCGTTCCAGCGCCCCAAACCAGCCACGGCGGGCGAATACCGATCTGCGCCAGGGAAGCCAACCACGGCCCCACGACTGTTAGGACACAGATGGGGTCGCATCTCACCTTCCCATCCCAGTCCGGCAGCAGACGTACAAGGGGGTCATACCTTGCGGCTCACCAAGTGGCAAGCCCAGAACCCAGCCTGCCCGCGCTCTCCCTGACCCGGAATCCTGTCGCTCAGCAGGGGGCTTCGCGGCTCGTATGAACCACGGGTTTGAGTCTCACAATCAGGCCGCGGGGCGGTCCATGCGGACCACATCAGAGTGAGAGACGCTGCGCTCCTAGGTACCCCTGCCTCCTCCGCCTGCTCCCTTGAAAGGTGAAGCTTATGATGACGAAGGGTCGCTTCCCGTCTCGCAGGCGCACAAAGTTGGGACGACATACTACTGTACTGGTACAGGGTCGGTGCGCCATGAAGCTGCCGTTTGATAGAGGACCCGCCTTCCCAATGATTGGTATGAGGGTGCAGACCAAAAGTGTCGACCGGGGGGGGATTGCGCCGCGGAGAGTACCTAAATTAACGTTAAGATGACTTTTGGGGCTCTCGCTGTGGGAGGATGGAGCGGCAATGCGACGGTCTGTTTCACACTGACAGGATTTTCTATGTAAGACGGGCGGCGATCCGCTTTTCTTCCGCGTCCAGTTCTTTTCATCACTCTTTTCTCCCCGGTCGCTCGTTTCATTCGTTTCCGCTACGAATTCGGGTTATTCTGTCAATCATTTAACCGATCCGGTTGACGCGGTGACGGGTCAGTTGAAGAACACGGATGCCTCGGGGAGGTTCGGCCAAAGACAATCTTCAAGGTGCATCATCACGTGCCGGTCCGCCGGAATGGCGTTCGCCGCGATAACGGATGGGAGCGGCTTATCGCGGGCAAGTGTCCGATGATGGTGCCGACAGAAACGGGGCTTTACTGTATGCAGGAGGGCGGGTTATCAGTCCTCGTCAGCGAGGATGCGAAAGTCGGAGAGAGAGATGGCAGGGCGACGACTTGAAAAGGACCCGGTCCGCAATCGGGCACAACAACACTGAACACCGAATAGTGTTGTGCATCTCTGCACCGAGAAGGCATCGTGAACCCTGTCATTTGATTCTTGACACGCTCGGACGCTCCTTTGAATATCCCCTCCCCCTCCCCCTCCCCCTCCCCCTCTTCCGTCATCATGACTGGCTCCGCTGACGGCACCTCCGTCCCGACGGAGACGTCGCCGCTGCTACCCAACTCCGACTCGGGGGTGGTCAATGACAACGGCACCCTCGAGAACGGCCCGGCCAACGGCGTCCCGGCCGTGGCCCAAGATGCCAACGATAACCGGGACGGTAATCCCGAGATGGCCAAGAAGATGCACATCCTCCTTCCGGCCGTCGGTATTGGCGTAGGCCCCCTCCCCCCTCCCCTTGTACCCGACGAAAACAAGCTTTTCGTGCTCGACCGGTCGCTCACCGGGACGTCTCTAGATCTACCTCTGTGCCGTCGATCAGCTGCTCACCGTCGCAACCTACGCCAAGATCGGCAGCGAGCTGCACGCCCTGAAGAACACGAGCTGGCTCGCGACAGCGTGAGTGCATCGCTTCCGTGGCGCCCCGAGCCAAACCAAACCCGCCCCCTCCCGCCTCGCTGACACGCCACGGTAGCTACTACATCACCCTGACCAGCTTCCAACCCCTCTACGGCAAGCTCAGCGACATCTTCGGCCGCAAGGAGTGCCTCCTCTTCGCCTACGTCATCTTCGGCCTCGGCTCTCTTGGCTGCGGCCTCGCCCAGTCCTTTGCCCAGCTCTGCGTCGCCCGCGCCGTCGCCGGCATCGGCGGCGGCGGCATGAACAGCGTCGTCGCCATCCTCCTCAGCGACATCGTGCCCCTCCGCGACCGCGGCGTCTGGCAGGGCTACCTCAACATCATCTTCGCCGCCGGCACCTCCACCGGCGCGCCCCTCGGCGGCCTGCTCGCCGACACGGTCGGCTGGCGCTGGTCCTTCGCCGGCCAGGTCCCGCTGTGCGCCCTCGCCTTCCTCGCCGTCTACTTCGTGCTCGACCTCCCGCCGGCCGACCACGCCCACTGGCGCGACAAGGTCCGCCGCATCGACTTCCTCGGCGCCGCGACCCTCGTCGCCGCCGTCGTCGCCCTGCTCGTCGGCCTCGACTCGGGCTCCAACAACGGGTGGTCGAGCCGGGCCACCGTCGCGGGGCTGGCCTCGGCCCCGGTCCTCTTCGCCGTCTTCGTCCTGGTCGAGATGCGCGTCGCCTCGCACCCGTTCGCGCCGGGCCACATCATCTTCGACCGGTCGCTGTTCGCGTGCTACCTGGCCAACTTCTTCGGCATCGCCGGCCACATCGCCTCCATCTTCTTCCTCCCGGCTTCTTTCCAGGCCCGTGCGGGGG